>NC_056706.1:5919212-5928804 GCF_018831695.1 Puntigrus tetrazona
AAACAATATCGTTTTTTTTTTTTTTTTATCCTCTTAAAATAAACTTAATTCATGACTGGCAACATGTTAAACGCATTATTTGCTATATAACTGAATTATATACTCAAGTATACAATCTACAGTGTGTATAACAGACCTCTAAATAAGACAGGATGATTTTTAAATAATTTAGTGAATGAAGACAACCCACATAAAAAAAATGATAGTCATTTATGGTATGTACTATTTCTGTAAAGTAGTTTAATTTGTTTGTGGTAATATAACAACTACGGTAGTATAAAAAATTATTTTACCCAATACTGTACTTTTTTCTACAACTATAGGGTATATTATACTACAATAGTTTTTTTTTTTTTTTTTTATATAAAATTAAAATCTTGATTGTCAGTAGGATTCAGTTGTTTTGATCAACATCACATGTAATATCCTACATATCCTATCTTTTAATAGCCTTATCTGCCTTAAAAAGCAAATTACAAAAACTGTGCACATCCACTTGAAAAGCACTAGATGGCGCTATGGTCTCAAACAACTATCATATTATTTCAAGAGATTGAGTTGTACCGTTATGAAGAAGTCAAGGTTAGCACGGTCCAGTAATTACACACACACACACACAAAAACACCTTTCGCCATTGAATTACATTCAAAAGAAGCAGTGTGAAATTCCACATACTCTTTTGAAATAAAATGCGTTAAATACATCACAGATATTCTATTGTATTACGTCACGGCTTGCTTTTTAAAGAAAGACGTCAGTGATGACACTCGTGGACAAATACTTTGCTTTTATTTTGAACGGCACTCACTGAAGTGCACCCATCTTGACAATGGCATTCTACATGGATATATACATTCTGTCCATAGCATTTTTACTTAACTTTACACAGGTGAAACAATATATCTTTTTTTTTTTTTTCCTCAACAACAGTATTTTTCTTGGACTGTACAGGAAACTAACAAATAAAAGTAAGAACCTTGAAATAGCTAAATAAAACTTTAATAATTCTAGAGGCAATTGTACATGAATTGCACTGAACATTTTCTTCAACACAAATGACTTCTCGTGTATCGGTCTCCTGTTCATGTATGTACACGTGGCGAAACGGTCAGCTCTGAAACGTACATGGTGTAGAGGTAAAGCAGAAAACACCGTGGAGCTTTAACGTGGTTTTCATACATAATCATGCCAAACGAGAAAAAAAAGCTGTCTTCCTTTAAATTGAAGTGAGACTCAGCAGCAGCCCTTTGACTTTCAAAAAAACGCAATTAAGGGAGTTAAAACATAGTTAAAGTGTTTTGATGTGCCGTACTATTGCCTTTAAATGGTTATGTTACAGGAAGTCAGCGTGTTTCGTTTGCTTGTTTTCTGTATTTAGAGGTCGGTGTAAAGATGTGGCCATATTATCAGACGTTCACGGGCAAATAAAAAAAAAGGTTATATTGTAATACTGTGATGCGCAAAACCTAGGCCAACTCACACAGAAGCAGCTTTGTCAAATTCACGTAATCAAGCTGAACTGTTTGGGATAAATCTGCGAGATTACTGATTGCTTTTGTAACGATTGGATGTCGCCTGTGAAAATTAGCGGTTTAATGAGAACTCGCTTTAAGATTTAAAAGTAACGTCATTTCTGCATCACGAGCCTAACCAGCCGCAACCGGAAAAAGTGTTTTCGGACAGGTTTCTCAAAACCTAATAAACACAGTTCTTCCTTCACACCAGCGGTATAGTAGCATCCCAAAAAAAAACTTCAACTTTAAAGAAATGTAACGTCACCGTGAGACCAAAATGATTTTTTAATGAAATATTGCAGCGTTTACTATAAATGATTCATTATTGATATTATTAATTCATGCGTCCTCGTGCGCTCACCCCCTCTTTTCTTCCCGGCTCTGATCGCAACAATTAGCAAACAATCCGACAACGCACTCAATTCCCTGTCAACAAAAGTCCAGTTCTATTTTTATTTATTTTTTCTCTCTCGTTCAAGAAGACATTTCACCCGGATGTGCGTCACAATTCATAGTTTTCAGTCACGTGACTGGCTCGGCGGACCTGGAGGGCAAAACATCCGTGAAACTGCAGCACAAACCTGTTGATTTTCCATTCAAGCCATAAATATTTAGATAAAAATAAATAAATGTGGGAAAAACATGCAGGTTTTAGCCATTATTTGCAATATTTCAATCACTAAAAACATCAGGACATTCAAAAATATTTAATGTGAAAACACTTAAAGTACCTTTTGTCTATTAAAAGAGCGATATGAAAATATCTAAAGCAATATACACCCCGTTGATGATGCTGTTCGTGGTGTATTACTATACTTGCGGTCAGTGGCAGAAAGCCGTGTTTTGCCCTCCAGGTGGGCGTTACGTTACAGGACCTGTACATTACGTTAAAACTATGAAATGGGAAAATATTCTGTTCACACTCAGCATTCGAACTTCAACAAGGACTCTTCATTTTGGGGTTAAAACAACCAATACAGGTGAATAAATAAATTAACGAAACACAATTTAAAACATAAATTAAAAAAACAAATTCCAAAAAAACCCAACAACGGTTAAACAAAGCATACTTTCTCTCGAGCTTGTATGATTAAATAAAAAAAAAAATCGAGAAAATACAGAGAATGCTAAAAAAATCAGATGCCTGATATGACGTTTATGCACAAAGTGGTTTGCCCTTGCAGTTTTACCAAAATTATTGTCCCGAATAAACTGATGTGAATATTTGTACGTGAAGAAACACTGACAGTCTTCAAACTCTTCTCCACGAACCTGATTTGAATAAAGATCAGTGAAGCTAAAACAGGTTCGCCCCGATACCGGAGCAAAGGGTCTGTCAGCAGCGGGGTTGATGCAACTATTGCCGTGCCGCTCGTTTGATGCAAACCGCATCTGAAGAGCAGAAAACATCACAACCTTTAAGTAAAAAACCAGCCACGTACCCTTCACACATCAACTCGAGCGCTGAATGCTATATGCTTTGTACTTGCTGCTCTGAATAGCCTTTATAACAAGTCCACAGAAGCAGGTTTTGGTTAAAGGGTCCATTCTAATGCTATAGAAAGTGCATAGAGTGGAAGAAAGACATCGTAGGGGGGCACACACCGACTGTGCTGTAGGTACGATGTTGGGTATACTGGCCAACGGCAAGCAGTATGGGGACGTTTCTGTCCACGGCGTCGATAGTGGAGGGGTTAAAGTGGTGTGTCGTCGTCTTTGCCCTGTCTAGAAGCAGCACCTGAATATACAATCAGAGCTTACATTGTTTTCTTTCGTTTAGCTTCTAAATAAAGTACAGCAGACCTCAGCACAGGAAATACACACTGTACCAAAAAAGAAAAGAAAAAGAAAACCTCTTTTCTCTGAAAAGCCCATAAAAAAAAACTATATACATTAACGAGGCGCGTCGCCTGGGTATAGACTAAAATGTTATGAACGTACAAAAAAAGTATGCAAAGAAACGCGATGCTTAAAAAGTCCTCTCCTCAGACTTACTAAACAAAAACGCGAGCGGTTCGCGCTGCCGCCGGCCGAGCGACGCGAGCAAACAAAAACGGTATAAAACGACGTTCGCGCGAAGCGTACACAATAAAAATGATTATTTCGACAAATAGTTACACTGTTATCATGCCAGGTGCGCGCAGCTCGAATCTAGAGGCGATAAAGAATCCGTGACAAGGGCTATGAATGAAGCGTAGCTGATAATCTGAAAGGAGACACGTTAAGCCTTTATATACCAAGTGAGGAAAAAAAACAACATTGTGCAACTCTATCCGATTCGTTCCCGAGAGTGATTTTCCACCCAGTGCTAGTCGACTGAACCCCCGCCTTACTGTAAGAGAGTTACCCATAGCCCTTGTCCGCAGCTAGACCTTCAGGCCCGTGTTGTGTGTTTTGTGTCCATGCTAGCAGTTGCTGCTGTTCCGAAATTCACCGTTTTCCGTGATCTGCAGCTTGGTGGGGTTGGTGGGAGAGATGCCGTTCCTCGTCTGCATGCTGTAGCGATCCTTCAGCTGAGACAGAGCGCTCATTAGCCGGGCGTTCGCAGCGTCCAGGGACGCGATTCTCTTCTCCTGTGGGGGAGTGACCATTAATGGAGGTCAGATAGGAAGAGGTGATTAACGGTGCATGATATTTAACGTTTAATTAAAACCTTTCTACTCCGCAACGGGCGCAAGGTGAGTGTCGCTCTAGTTTGAAACATTACAGACTAATTACGCCGTCTAAAAGCCGTAAAATGAATTCGCAGAGCTTAAATTAAAATTCATGCGGCGATGGCGGTAATCGCTCCTCGTCTTTGTAAAATAAACCTATGATGTAAACAGTCCTTAATGATTTTGATGAGCGCTAAAGCAAATCCACAGTGGGTGGTTTTTATGCTCATCAAACTGTTTACGAGAGACGCCGATCGTCCCCGGAGGACACGGACGTTCATCATTAAACTTTCAGATACATTAACACCATTAAACCTCAGAGACCGGCTCACAACAGCGCGCTGAAATCCAAACCAACCACAAGAGGGCGCTACGACTCTGCGAATGAGTCAATAAAACATCCGAGACCATTATTGAAAATGTTTTTTTCTTATTTTATACAAAACGATGACAAAAGCTTAAAAGGAATGACGATTATTTCCTCCGGCCTGATCTGAGATTGTTCCAAAAAAGCATCTTGTGCTTCTTTGGATTTGATTGGCGTAACAAATCTGTTCATTTGATTAGTGGCTTAAAAAGAGCGCAGAATCAAAAAAAAAAAAAAAAAAAANTAAAAGTTTTTGAAAACATTCATTAGCACTTATTAATACTTACAATATTATTTTATTTACAGTATAACAGTAATATTACAAAATATTATTTAAAATTTCAATATATTTGAATATGTACTTTATTCCTCTGATGCAAAGCTAAAGTTCTCCGGTGTTCAGTTACACATCATCCTTTCGAAATCTTTCTCAAATAATTGGTTCACATTTGACGCATTATCAAAACAGTTGTTCTTCTTAAAATACATTTGTTTGTGGAAACCATGAAAGATTTATTTCAAGGTTTGATAAATAATAAAGTTCAAAATAACAGAATTTATTCAAATCTTTCATCCTTGCTGAATTAGTATTAATTTCTTTCTTTTTTTGATCATACTGAGTGTATATTTTAAGTCTTTTTTGCAGTACACTTGTGCATTTTTTTCTAATACCACCGCTGTGTTTTAGTCTCTCATTTAATACGAGGTCATTAAACCACATAATAATTATACGAAAATGTGCTAAACGCCATGTAAAGTAGTTTTCGATGAAGTAAAGTTTGTCTTTTTTGACTTAAATTAGGATTCTGGATCCAAAAGCATCAGTCGAACGACATAATGAAAACTTTTGATTACAGCAAACATTGAAAACTGAATTAATAAAAAATACATGTTTAATTATAATAAATAGAATTCACCTGGGCTTCGATGATTTTCTGTTTGGAGTCTACAATTGCCTGCATATCTGAGTGATCTTTCTTCAACTCCTCTTCAACTGACATCAACCTGAAACATAAAATTGCCGTCATTATGCTACAGATGCTGCTTCAGTGCTTAACTGAACTAGAGGATAATACTTGAAATTATACCAGAAGTTTACGTAGGATCACTAAAGTTTCATTTTGAACACTAACGTAATTTCTAATGGATCGCCACTTATGAGGGTTGAACCTACAATGATCTCTAACCCCATGATTCACCTGGTGATGATGCTTTTCATCTGGTGCTCTTTCTCATCCTGCTGCTTGCGTAACCGCTCCTCCGTGTCCTCGAGCCGGGCCTGGTACTCCAGGAGCATCTTCTGGGTTTGGTCGTCCTGGTTCTTCATGCGAGATTCATACTCCTCCAGCTTCTTAGCGGAAATACGCAGCTTCTCCTGCAGGACGGCAATCTCCTGCTGATATTAGGAGGAGAAAAAGAGAATGACGAACTCTTAATAGCGGGATTAGAGAGCAACAAAAGCTGTGTAAAGAGGGAGTTCTCGGATGTGTACGACTGTGGTTTTGAAATGCATATTACATGAACAGAGCCCTGCTAATCATCCCGTATCTGTCTGCTAAGCCCGGGAAATCCAGCAAAGCTGTATGAAATATATCTAAATAGGTGCTACTGCATATTTCTAAGATGAATTTTTCATGTGTTTTGAGGCAATCCTGTAGCTCACAGTAGAGTACGCTGCTGACAACACCAAGGTCAAATTGAAATCGATGTGTCTGCCACATGCATACATGTATATTATTTTATTTTTACCCATATATCATATATGAAAGAACCCCCATTTATAACACAGCCCATAGCAGATTTATACAGGTGGAGCTGGGGAAGGTGGAGCATGCAGCAACTGCTAAGGCAAGCACTTGAGTCGAATGTTGAGCAGCAAGCTCATTGGCTGCTGATGCAAAAGAGAACCAATCAGCTGTGTCATGTGACAACGATGTCATTACGTCAAATTGAGTCCTGCCAGACTGCGCCATCTAGAGTTTATTTATAGAACCTGTCTTTGTTGCACTGACTAGAATTAAAGACAGCATACCTTGACATTTCTTAAAGTAAATTGATCTTGTTTCGGGGATATTTACATATTTTACAAAAAAAATAAAAATAAGGCAGACTGATTTAGAAAATTCTTTTTGCTGTGTTGTTGCTTCAGGCAATTCATAAACTAAGAAGGCGTAGCACGAAATGTTTTATGCAGCCGTTTGAAGAAGAAAGTTCGCTCTTGATAGTCTCCATCTTGAGATTCTGCTTGGTTGAGGGCTTATAGATACAGAAACCCAATGCTTTATAAATATACAAAGACTTAGAGAATAATAAGCCTGGTTTTCTGTGTGTTTTTTTCGTCTTGTGATTTTGCATCTTGACTGAAACACTGTTGTGCAATAAGCTACATTCCCTTTAGAGGATTCAACCAATCTTCACAGTATCACTTACATTAACGGCTTCAAACGCACGGATGTAGTGGGGTTCTGCTGAGGGAGAAGCTTGAGTATGTGGGTGTACACACTCAGTGCACTCCGATGGGCTTATTATTCATTAAAGAGCAGGGGAAAGAGACGGCAGACAAGCCTGAGCCGGTCGTGTGCTCTCTACTATTGCGGTATAGCGATTTGAGCCTGTCCTCCTAAATCCCAACACTACAGAGATCAAAAGTCAGCTTTGTCTAAAGTCTATTTCAATTGCGGTCGTGCTCTTCGAACGACGTCTAGCTGTCTGCAGTTTGACATCTACAGTCCTCGTATCAGTTTAGAACATGATGCAGTGACTAAGCAACTGGATGTGAGCCTAAAATATCCTCAAATCTGGGTGCTCAGGGAACAAAAACCTTGGACAGTCCCGTGTATCATTTAAAATGGTTAGCAGTTTTTAAACACCGTTTAAAAGTTTGAGGTCAGAATTTAAAAATATATCATTCTCACAAAGGCCGTACTTATTTCATAGATTTATTTATAACATTATTATTTACACTTTTATTATTATTATTTCAATTTAAAATGACTGTTTTCTATTTTAATATATTTAAAAAAAGTAATTTATTCCCAAATTTCCAGCAGCCTTGACTCCAGTCTATAGTGTTTGGTGTAACATTTCTTATTAATATTAATGTTGAAAACATTTAATATTTGCTTAATATGTCTTTTGTAGCATATAAAAATACATTGTTGGGTCAAAATTAGAGAATTAAGCAAAAAATCATGTAAGTATGTAACGTGAAGATCATGTTCCATGAAAATATTTGGCAAATTCCTAACATAAATATATAAAAAAATATTTTTTAATTAGTAATATGCATTGCTAAGAACTTAATTTGGACAAATTAAATTTTATATTTTATCAGTTTTGCACCCTTAGATTCCAGTTTTAAAATTGTTGTATTTCGGTCAGATATTACCTATCCTAACAAATCACACACCAATAGGAAGCATAATTACACATATGCATAAATCTCAATTTCAGAAAACTGACCCTGATGACTGGTTTTGTGGTTTATATGCTCCTTCTCTAAATAAAAGTACTAATTAAAAAAAAGAAGAATAAAAGTAAGGGTCTTATTAGCATGCATATTACTAAAATATAACTATTTCTTAAGCCTTATTCTACCTTATTCTTAATCCTACCCAGCACCTAAAATTAACAATCACTTACTAACTATTAATAAACAGCAAATTTGGAATTTACTGAGGGAAAACGCATAGTTAATAGTAAATAAGTGTGCCCAATTTTTAAGTGTTACATTATGGCAATTGCTGAGCTAATGAATATTAATTAGATTTACAAGATTCCAGGAAGGTTACCTAGCAGCATCAGCATGACGTTAATAATATTCATAAACATGCCCCCACAGAAAGTCCATTACGTTTCAGAGATGACAAATAGTAAAACTAGCTAATGTATTTTATAAGGAATAATCATTGTCAGTATAACCATGTGAGGCCGGTTTTGATCACACAAACACTAAGCCTGCTGTATTTCTGCATATACTGCTTTTTTTGTGCTGCCGAGCTGCAGGATGAGGTCTCATTATTACCTTTTCAGTTGGTGTGAGATCCTCCTTGTTTGGAAAGTCCTCCCGGTGTTTCGTATCTGGGTCAGTTCCCTCCTGCTCCAAATATTGCACATTCATATTCAGCAGCCATGCAGCAGTGCGGTCCAATGCATTGGGATTCACAGGAGATGGAGCCTAATAAAAGTTAATTCACACACAAGTACATTATCGTGTCCTTATTAGCCATTTTAACATCTATAGGACTCTTAATTTGTCAGTTTTCACTCATGCACACAAACAAACAAGCGCCTTAAAACTTTTCAAGGTGACAACAACACTTGCGCTTGCTAGGAAAAACATTTGATCATTTTTTAATGAAGATTCATTCCACAGACATCAAAGTAACCGTCTGGACAATGCGAGTAGTCATTTAATCACTAGCGCAGTGCTAGTGCTCCAGCAATTAATTCTGCTTGTCTGCTTCCTTTTGCCTTTGACGGCAAGAGGGCTGCGTGTTCGTCTCAACCTAAGAGCCTTGTTGATTGTAGTGATGCACCAAAAGACTCATTAACCCCTGAGAGATCTGAGTGCCAATTTGTTTTAAGGATATCAGCAGAGTGCTAGCTAATTTAGTGGTATCTAAATTAGCTATGGGAATGTAGTAACTCACAGACCTAGTGAGACATAAAGGATGCGATCGGTTTTAATATGATGTCTCTTGAGAACACGGAACTTATCTTTTTCATGATAGTAACAATAATAACTATGATTAGGTTTAACCTTACCAAAAAAAATGTGAACCTTGCCTGCGAGGCAAAACCTGCCGCCATAATGACAGTTGTTACTGCGTTGCTGAGCGGTTGCTGTGGAGTTTTGAGTGCTTTTTAGCATGTTGGTTGCTAGGATTTACTATTGGGTTGCTAGGTGTTTGCTTATTGGGACGCTTGTCGATCTGCAGATATAACTTGGGTCTTATCTATTTTACTTTGTAACACAGTTTATTGTCCAATAATCATATTTGTAATTTCTAATATTTTTAATTTTCATTTCTCTATTAATTATACAATAAAATTA
>NC_056706.1:5928904-5933413 GCF_018831695.1 Puntigrus tetrazona
AAACTGTAACAAGTAAAAAAATGGCATTTTTAATGTGTATGATTTAGTAAAATTTAAAGTGCCAACATTAAGGATTTTTAAAAATGACCTTTCATGTAGTGTGTAATACAGCTTTAAGTGAATTAAAACATCCTGCAAAGTGCACACCGTATAAAGTTATTGTCTCTCACAAGAAAGAGTTGACTCTAAAACAAGTCATTTTTAAAACAAATCCAAAGCTGTTTTATGTTGAAGTCAACATAAAACATTAGCATATTGCCCACCCACTTGTTGATCTATTCACACTGATCTGAATGAAAATTCAGATTCATTCTTTGCCACTAGGTGCCGCTTTTAGAGCATTAAAAAGCTCACAAACTCTGCTTTAAATTAAATCAACCAATCAACGTAGGGGTTTGGAAAAATTAATTGTTAAACAAATTTTTTTGGGAGTCAATAAAAGTTTTGAACTTGTTGTTGGGATCCCAAACCTAAAAAACAAAAAAAAGTATAAAAATAACTCACTTGTTTGTGTAGGGTGCGCTGCTTGGATTCTGGACTGTCCCCTTTGGAGGAGGACGACTGCTGCCTCAGTCTGGTGCCGCTGCTTGGCCAATCAGGAGATGATGACATCATACTCCCACTGGAGGGCCGGGGGTATGGTGTGGTGTTGAGCATGTTGGGTGGAGTACGGCCCCTCGTGACGGCTGGAGGCGGCTGATCTATCCGGCGCTGCGGCCCTGCGCTGTTCTGCCGCGGTACGTTGGCTTGGTGTTGGGGCTCGGTGAGGGACAGCTGTCTACGGCTGAACTCTCCAGAACACCGGATGAACTCGTCCCCGCTGCTGCCCCCTCCGCCGCTGGCCCCCGTGCTGGACTGGCTCAGGAACGGGTGCTTTGACCCCACGGTAGCTGCGTCCTCTGCGTTACTCTGGGAGCTGATGGAGCTCTGGCATTCAGATCCAGAATCGGCCACCGCACGGGGCAGTCCGGCAGCCATCTGGTACACAGGGTTCTGGAAGGAGAGCGGGGCGAGCAGCTGGGATCTCCCCGGGGCGGTTTCTGTGCTCGGTGTGGTGGGGGTCTGACCTGCCCTCCTCAGGGTCGGGCCGCTGGGAGTGTTGCCCTTAATGGTGCGGGTGGTCCACACTCCTGTGCCCTGGCCCACGGAGGTCTGGCTGTCATTGATGGGGTCGCTGAAGGACGTGTTGGGAGCGCTCTCGAGAGAACGATTGTCCTGCAGGTCCACCATTGACAAGCTCTTGCTGCCGTTGGGGATCTGAACATCTGGCTCGTTGGCCTCCGAGTAACTGGAGCTGCGGGCGGGTGATGGCTGGATCACAGAATTCTTTGTGACGAAAAACAGATCCTTGTTTTCGGGGGTCGGTGATGGCAGCCGAGTGAAATCCACCAACCTGTCCAAATGGCAACGGGGGTCATCAAATCAAACTCATTGTTTGCCAGTCCAGCTCATTTGCATGGCTAATGGGTGTGTGTGTGTGTGTGTGTGCTGATTTGACAGACCACAGTCCAAACACTGCACTCAGAAAAAACATGCAAACTATGCTACATTAAAATGTGTTTGATTACTGCGCTAGAGAAAAACCACCCTGAGGAAAAGGATGAAGAAAAGGAAAGTATGAACAATGTCTTGCTTTGGTGCTCTTTAGTCTTTAGTTTCTAATGGAGAAACTGGCCGTGTTAACTGCATGCATTGTATCGCCAGTTTCTATATTTACAACATTCAAAGTTTGGGTCAGTAAAGAGATAGTAAAAGAGAAAATAAAGGAGCACGCAACTTATGAAAATATTCATTTTCCAACTCCCCTGGTGTTAAAAGGTTGAGATGTAACGTTTTTGAATCCTTTCAGCCGATCTTTGGGTCTGGCGGGCGGGATTTTAGCTGTAGCTTAGCATAGATCATTGGATCCTGCTGCAACCATGGTACTGCAAAAAAATTCCTTGAGTATTACGCCAGAATGATTCTTGTATCAGCCCAGAAAGCCACAATTTTTTGTTTTCCGACTGACTTGGTAGACAGTGAAACTATAGAAGAGTCAAGTTTTAAATAGGAAAAATATCAAAACTCTTTGGTCATTTTTGAGTGAGATGCAACTGGTCTAATCAGATTTAACAATCTATGCTAAGCTGCAGCTAACAGCTATCGCCAGACCTGGAGATCGGCTGAATGCATTAAAAAAATTGTAAGACTCAACTGTTTAACTCTATAGGAGTTGTAAAATGAACATATTTTCAAAAAAGCGGTGTGTGCAAAGTTACAGTAAAGACATTTCTGCATTTGACAGATGCTTTGATTCAGATGCTTTTGAGGAGACTAATTGTGCATTCAAACAGTTTGCTTGTATATGGGAGAACTGAACCCATCTGAAAAAAAGATCTGAAAACTAACTACTAAAACATAAAGATATTATATGCAAGAAATTTTCAATCAGTCGAGCAGCAAGAGAAGATATCGCATTTTATAAGAGCTTTGCTTGGGACACATTTAACACCTTCATTTTTACCGTACTCCAGCACAGAATGATAAAGATTGTACTAGCTTGCAGTTTTCCCTCTCAGCCTAATTTGCATTTCACAGTGCCGTGTTTAAGACTCCAGCATAAATATATGAGCGCTTTAAAAGTATTTCCCTAATTTCACAGACTGCCACAGTAAATAGCCATCAACTCAAATCAGAATTAGAAGTCTTTGGAGATTTATGTTTTTTAAGTTTGTTCATTTTCAGTTAACTGGATCCCCATTTAGAATTAATGAAGTAATGCAAAACAAGACTATTTTAGCTTGCCATTTCAATTAGATATTTCTTACTACTTTTGGATAGACAATAATCTGCAATCTAGTCTAGGCCGAAACTGAAAAGTCTGGCTATGTAACACAATTTATTTCCCTCGACTTACCCTGTTATCTCACTGTCCATGACCATCTTCTGCAGACCGGTAGACAGACTGCTGCTGGGTAGAGTTGGGGAGCCCACACGCTCGGTGGGAGATGACATGGGGGCTCCGGTGGGATTCGTCAGGGCCGAATTCACGTCCCGCAGGATCCGTGCTAAAGGACCCAGCTTAGTGATAGTGCTCTACAATACACAATACAAAACTGTGAATGACTGGATTTATACTTGACAGAGCACTGTGAACTCAACTCAGGATGTACAGGATGTATATATTACTACAGAAAAAAAACTGAATAAATATTAGCATGTTATTCCAGTTGAAGCAGAAAATAAAAGGCTGTGATTTACAGTGATATTAACTTGTTAAATGGGTGCTGTTGGGTTCAACACAGGTGGAATGTTAGTCCTAAAAACCAAACCTTGGTCTAAATCCTTACATTTCTATTTATGGTGCAGAAATTCAGCCTAATGGCAATCTGAAACTATTTTATGGTTTCTAGTAACTTGGTGGACTTGGACTTGGTGGATATTGTCTAATAAATCTGACACTGTGTAATACAACTTTTTTTGGCAGTTTGATGTATTGCTTTTATCCAAAGTCGCTTTGGATAAAAGTGTCTGATTAATGTAAATGCAAATATCAGTTATTTCACATTTGAGATCACTAGCTTTGATTGTGGCTCACCCAGACAGATTTTATCTTAAATAAAAATCCATTCTCTTTAGATAATCACTTGATAAACTAAATTGAGCTCTTTGTAATTTTTCAGAATCTACTACCGATTTTTTTTTCATCTCAGATTACACTGAGATGTGATAATAAAAATAATTATATTCTTCAAATCGCAGACATTCACCTGGTCGAGTTGTGAGACGGCTTCTGAGAGGAGGGAATGGAGAGTGGATAGTTCACGGCCCAGGTCAACATAACCCTCGAAGCCTGCTGTGTTTGAGATGGTCTCCGGGTTGGAGATCTCCAGCAGGAAGCGCTGCATGTTGGTCCATTCGTGCTCCAAAAATTGATTCATGAAGGACATGTACTCCTCCTTGCTGCCAAACCTACAACAGAAAACACAGTCTACACAGTTTGCTCTGATGAACATGTACCATCCACAAGGGTTTATCAGTATGTTTAAAAAACTAACTGCAAGCACAGAAGTACAATGCATTAAAACTCATCAACATTTTTATTATCATTTCATATGTTATAGCTTAATGATGTAACCTTTTAGTGATATATATGTGACCCTGGACAACAAAACCAATCATAAGAGTCAGTTTTTGAATATTGAGATTTATACATCATCTGAATAAGTTGAACAAATAAGCATTTGTTAGGACAGGACAACGTTTGTCTGAGATACGACTATTTGAGGGTAGTCTGAGGGTGCAAGAAAATCTAAATATTAAGAAAAATTGCCTTTAAAGTTGTCAAAATTATGTCCTTCGCAATGCATTTGACCAAATATATCAATTATTACTTATTATTAAGATGAACTAACATTGAAGATAAACCTCTCTCATGCTATTTGTAAATCTAAGAAAGAAGAACCCCGCCCAAAAACTTTTATGTCTACGACCCATTTAAAAAAAACAAAAAAACAACTATGTTTACAT
>NC_056706.1:5933513-5933674 GCF_018831695.1 Puntigrus tetrazona
GGAGAACGGAGGAGAGTCTGCTGAGGAGGAGGAGAAAGAGGAGGAGGAGGAGAAAGAGAAAGAGGAGGAGGAGAAAGAGGAGGAGAAAGAGGAGGAGGAGAAAGAGGAGGAGGAGGGGAAAGTCGCAGCCCCTCAAACACAGGCAAACACCCAGCAGCCGC
>NC_056706.1:5933774-5940334 GCF_018831695.1 Puntigrus tetrazona
TAAAATATAGAAAATATTAATATATAAATATATACATGTACATATTTTCAAAATATATACTGTATTTGTTTGTATTCATGATACACATAATAAACACAGTACATACATGTATAGTATATTTTGGATGCAATTAATTTACATTAATCATTTGACAGCACTAATATATATGTCCATTATTTGCATAAACAAATAGACTCACTTGGTGAAATTGGCGAGGTTTTGTGTCACTTTGGCGATAAGTGTAAGTGTCCTGGCGGTGCGGTCGTCTGGATATTCCTGCATGAGGCTGAAGAGCGAGGGCGACATGATGGCAGGACACAGGAAGCGCAGAAAAAGAGATGCGCTGATCAGTCGTTCGCTGATGTCCGGTCGTCCTCGGTTACTGCACTCCTGCCTCCAGGATGCAAACACTTCCTTGAGCTCCCGAGGAAACACGCTGGAGTGGAAACAAAGTGATTTGAGCAGAAAACATCAGAGCGAACACCACATTTTTACTGCAGCTAAAAATACCAGTATACAGGTCTGGAACAACATGAGGGTGAGTAAACGATGACTTCAAACCAGTGAGCCGCAATCCTGTCTAGCACTGCTGAGTAACTGTTTAGTAACAAACAGGCCCAAAAACAACAACACTCCCACTCAGTTCTGCATTCCCACATCGAATCACAGTCACCGTGTGCATTTAATTAAGTGTTAACAACACGGGACGACGTCTTCTCCCACAACGCTTTCACTGCTACACCCTTTAACCGTCACGCCCGCCTTCAATTTTCACATCACCGCTGTAAGGACGTCCCCTGCTGCGGCCCCTAGCTTACCACTATCTGCCATTTAAGTTGCTCTTTTTAAGTCAGGGAGACATTAAAAAATGGTGCATTACAAAACCGTGGCAGAGTTACAAACAACTTATCAAGATTCTCTTTAAGATACTCCTCAAAGGGAGAAAAATGACATTCCCCTGATAGAATATCTTGCACTGGGCCATTGCAAGAGGGAGTAATTTCATATCTCAGCATGCTTTCACAGATATGTAGGTGACGACTGAGGAACAGCACAGCCTCTATGAGGACAGATGGAGACCTCTCACTTCTTATTAATCTTACTATGCCAGGCATCATGGGCTTTTTGGAGAAATTACAAAATTGCTAATTCAGGATGTACCTAGAAAAAATTGAAAAGCAGCCTATCTGCCTATCTATCTGCCTATCTATCTATCTATCTATCTGCCTATCTATCTGCCATCCATCTATCTATCTATCTATCTATCTATCTATCTATCTATCTATCTATCTATCTATCTATCTATCTATCTGCCTATCTATCTATCCTTCATATATCATGTATATAAAATAAAGACTGTTCAAGAATATATCGCACGCACAGTTAATAATACTGGAATTAGCCATTTTAAAATATTATATGCACAAAAATCCCTAGTAAAAAACAGCAATGTATTTAAAATACATTCATACTAAGAATAGTTCTAGTAACATATTTACTGACGTATCGCTGGAAACAGTGATATAAAAATCATTATTTGGAGTACTAAGTATGCACAATGCACTTTCTTAATATTAATCCTAAAATGTGTTTTAACATCACTATTGCTGAGGATTGTATGACCTTTGAATATCATCGTTCTTTAAACACAAGCTAATTGAAGTGTACTTATACTTGCAATAGTTCAACTTTAGCACAATCAAATATACTTAAGGATATCTTTAGCTGTACTTCAGCGCTACTTCTGCACAATTAAAGTGCATTAAATATAAATATAGTTGTTCCAATATAGCCGACTTTAGTCTAAAAATATTTTAGTTAAAAAAGTATTTAAAAAAAAAAAAACCCTACAACTGCAGTGTCATTTGATTAAATACACAAATATGTATTTGTAGTATACTTTGCAAGAAATAAATGTAATTAAAATTGTTGCCTATTTATTTTTCACCAGGGATGTTTCCAATAAAAATTCCCATAAATCTGTGTACGCCAGGTAGTTGAGATGAGCTGTGTGCATACACTGTAAGTGAATTGTGAATTTGATGGCTTTACCAGTAAGAATTGATGATCTTGCAGAAAGCCAGCTCACAGCACATCTTGAGGTTGCTCTGGTGCTCATGCAGGTCACTGGAAGAACACTTAGAAGGATCCACCTCGCAGTTCTCGTCTGACTCATACAGGGCTTTGATGAACTCACCTGGGACGGAGAAAATAAACAATGCGGAAAACCTCATTTAGCACAGACAGCGTGCAGCCTGCTGCAGTACTGTACCGATGCTTATATGTTATAGTTGCGTGATTATGATAATGATTGATATAAGGAATTAATAATACTTCTGCAAAAATATTTGACAAATGTAAAGATGGTTAAAATCGTTTTACGGTTAAAAAAAAAACACCATCTTTGAAGGATTTGCGGTAAACGTTTAGACAAGTTACACTTGAAATCGACTGAAAATTGATAACAGATATATCATACTGTAGGTCAGTAAATGAATCAAAGAAAGAATTGGTTTAATTTCTTAAGGCACAAAAAACTATGCTACATGTAAACCGCATCACTTTCTCACAGACCAAACTTTTGAAAGTATTTTCCCAGCATCAAACAAACTCTTTTGAGGGAAACCAAGCCTTAAGCTTTCCCTCCTCACTCGATTTTGCGCCCATATTCGACTTGGTATCTTAAATAATTGAACAGAACTTCAAAAACACAGACTACACACACAAAAAAGCAGTAAATTATTGATTATATATTCTCACAAGCATATTTGATGGTCTGCAGAAACTGTAAAGAAAGTATCGCATTGCTTTGATTTGAACGACAATTTTCACAGAGACATATGCGCGAAGTCAGTATGTTTTCTTTACCTAAAGCATCCTGGAGGTACTTCTGTCCCACTAGTTTCAGGTACTCCTCTATAGCTTTAGTAGCCAGTGTGTTCTCACGGAAAATGAGATGCTCATTGTCTCCGCACCGATCCACCTCAGACATCATCAGATCTGTCAGAAAGTCCTGAGGGAGACAAAACGTTAAGTCTTTATTGATGAGATGGACTTTAACTGTTCGAAACCCTAGTTTTAATTATAGAAGCTTTCCCTCGACTCTCATTTGACAGATAACAAAGTTTCAACCAAACTCATCAGTCGAGCATATGTTGCTTGGACAAATACAGTCAACCTTTGAGAAAGTTTTTATACCTTCTTAGAAAATTCAGCTATATTTATAGATGTTTTTGCATATGAAACTGACAAAATTGTCACACAAACCACGCTGGCTTTAGAACACACAAAAAAAAACTCAAAGGAAAAGGCTGTGTTTGTGTCTACTGTGCAGCTTCTGTTCCGTTTCCTCTTTTCTTTCCCCATCTGCCCATCTTTGATCACTCTGTTTTTGAAGTCCCGCATTTGATTCTGAACCATCCAGAACCTGGTGTCTGACTGGATGACCTGGAAAGCAGCAAATGCATCTGATGGACCGGATGCGGGGTTTTTTTTATTTGGAGACATGCAGAATCTCCGGTCAGGACGTGTTCCAGATTGAGACGGTTATGGATATCCAGCAGGGGAGATGACTCATACGCAGTGATAGCGTATTGATTGCGGGATAATGGACATTGCATATAGTTCAGAGAGGTCTTGTTGTAATATTCTTTGCCTCACTTCCTGTTTTTCCTCTCTCATGATGCGTATCTCATGTCTCGGCTCCGCCTTCACCGCATGTGTAATCGTTTTCAGATGAGCATATCCAAGATCTCAGAAGCCCACGAGTAAACATGCTAATGATTTGTTCTCATGTAGCCCCTGAGAGAGGTCTTTTATAGTCGATAGGCTTAATTTACATTCAGAGCTCCAAAATGTACAAAAAGTGTAATAATAAGAAGACTTGTGCACTATACTTCAAAACTCGCAAAACCATCAAACGTCTTAAAATAATACGTTGAAAATCTTGTCTGTGGTAGCTGTTAATCAGTGATGACGAACATCAGAGATCAGATGATCAAGATCAGCTTTCAAGATTTCAGAGCTATGCCTGATCGNAAAAAAAAAAAAGTCTGGAATGTAATGACAGGAAGTGTAATTTACTTTAATTGCAACTCTAAGAAATTCAACAGGTAATGGCTTTGTCGGAAATTAAGTTCTCTCACCTAGATCCATAAATCTGCTTGTCTGTCAGTATTAACGATAAGCCTTAAAACTTCAAAGGCATTTTCCCTCCAAATTATTGATGAAAAAAAAAGAATATTACAAGAAGACGAAAGCATTTTTTTTTTTTTTATTAAATGAAAGTTTATTAGGTTATTAGGTTAGATATCAGGTTATTTTTAATTAAAGTTAGCCCTGGTAAAAAAGTAATTTATATAAAATACATTTATATTATACATTTACAGTATATATATTGCTCAAGACCTAATCTAAAAATTATAATAAAAACTTTATTTGTAGTACTACTTGTGCAAATAGCACATTACATAATATTACACCTAAATTATGTTATAATGTCTCTATTAATGAGGATTTTATGACCTTTAAATAATATCAGCCTTTAAATGCAAGATATTTAAAATATACCTTAAATATTCTTGCAAAAGTTGAAAATCAAATATACTACAGTATTACCAATTTAGCAAGACTTTGAGTATACCAGCTTAGTTTACTAAAAGTACAATTGCAGGGTATTTTTATTAAATACATAAAGGCATTTGTAGTATATCATAAGAATGAAATAAAATCAAATACATTTATGTATATTTATTTTTCCAATTATTTTGATTTGTGAGTTTTTGTTTATTTTCATGCACTATAATGCACTGTATTATATGCAATATAATGCTAGTTATAATGCTAGTTGCTAGTATAATGCAATATAATATATACAATATAATGCTCAAATTTTTCAAATATACCGATTTAAAAAATATGTGATTAATTTCAGAATGACATTAAAAATAAAAAGCACATTTTTAATCCAAAAACGCATTCTGCTACTATCACTCTATTGTATATTTAAAATGTTTTAGTTTTCACAATAACTACAAAATGTAAAGAAACTATGAACAATATTGGTGATAAAATGAATGTTTTGTTCTCTTTTTGTACCCAAACTAGTCTAAGTCTCTAAAGAGTAATTAGTAAATGATACTGCAGCATTGAATGGATGCTGTCAGATGCTTAAAATCAGTCCCAAGTAGCATCTGACCTGTATAAGCTCAATGTGTACAGCGTGGATTAAGAGACCAATATGAGTTCCCATGCTACCCCATGCCTGTTTGGGATGCATATTGATGGCATACACCATCAGAACATATGATCCCACCAGCATCAAAACACAATCTGGACATAAGCTATGTAATGCGAGAGAGATGAAGGATCAATGTGGGTGGTGCTGNGTGTGTGTGTGTGTGTGTGTGTGTGTCTACAGCTGGCCGTGATTTCTGCTGATGCCCTGGCGATGGATCAATGATCTGCAGCAGATGCATGACTGTGTTTTGAGAGATAGTGTCTGAGTCATTATTGCACATCTCTACAAGCGCCCTTCTGAGGATTCGGTCTCCTAAGCAGGTGTCCGCAACAATCTAAACAGTTGCCGACACATTACACTTATATAAGACAAGAACAAGACAGGATTTTCTGTGCTGCACAAAGCTCTCTCAGCCATCACTGGTGGGATCAGGTGATAAGGGCATATCTGAGCTCTTCTCTTCCCAGTCAGGCAGAGGTGCATTGTGGTTATGACACTGAGAGGATCAAATGAGACCCAGTTTCTCGAAAAGCTCTGCGTCTTTGGCAGGAGTCACAGCGCTCGGTATTCAATTAGGACACGAGAGCTTAACACAGTGAGCAGCACTCAGCGCCCATTCCCTGATGAGACTTATCCTTAGTCTCACCGCTAATCAGACGCCACCGAGCACAGCGCATTTTCTCCGGCACGCCTGTCACATCCCATCGTGCCTGTCTGTAGCCTAGCACCACAATCAGCACGCATCTGCAAAAGAAAAACTATGAGGGTTTTATGGAGAATTGAGTACTTGTGAAGCATTTACTGCATGCTAGGCAGAATATACTGTCTATATTTCAAGCATGTTATACATGTGAAAAAGTATGCAAATGCTGTAAGGTACTGTTGTCACATGACCTTATTAAATTGCATGAGTGGTACCGAGTTAACGTGTCAGAAATATGGGCATTTGTAGCCCAGTTTTGTTAAAAAAAATATCTTTGGCAGTCGAGAGGGAGATGTTAAAATTCGTGGTTGATATTACTTCCAGTTCATTTGTCACACTGCAAGTCAAGCGCACTGCATTGCAGGATACTGTGCATAGAGTGATTTGCTATGTGCATACTGAACATTTTGGAAAAAGTATAGTAGGTCATGCTTTTTTCTGCGCATAAAATTCTCATGATATGCACAGTATACGGTACTGCTGAAAATTGAGCTGTTTCTTAAGTTTCTTATGCTCAACAAAATTGCTAATTATTTGATCAGAGTAAAAACAGTAATACTGTGAAATATTAATACAAAATGTTTTAAATATATTTTAAAATACATGCTTTCTATATTA
>NC_056706.1:5940434-5944015 GCF_018831695.1 Puntigrus tetrazona
ATATATTGTTGCATAAACACAACCAATTTATACTGTTGAAAAAAGCTATTTTATTTTACACTCTTACTGTGTTATACTCTTATAATATTGTTACATGTTATTATATGTTATATTATACTAGCATGTTTTATATATTCGCCTCTATCACTTTGCAGGTGCACAGTTTGAAAACCCTAAAATCTGTTAGACTTTCACAATACCTTTGCTTTGCCGGTGCTCTGTAAGATGTGCACCAGAGCACAGGCCATCTCCTCCTTGTTCTTGACGCTGATGACCGGCTCCAGCACAGAGCAGAGCAGCATGTAGTTGTTGGTGGTGTACTCTGCAAACTCTTTGTAGAGCTCCATGGGCAGGATGTTCATGCTCTGGTACCGGGCCTTGATGCGGACCATGGGGCCAGCCGTTTTCCCTTTCCCTGGATTGGGTTGGCTAACCGGGTACCACTTCTCGACCAGCTGCCTGCTCGTGACATTCACCACTGGAATGCTCACCAGACCCACGTAGTTGTTCTTGTCCTTTTTCTTCTTCTTATCCGAGTCCCTGTAGAGGTGGACGGTGATGTTCTGGACCGCGGGGAGGTTATTGAACTCAAAGTGTTCACCCCAGAAGACGTTATCTGTCTTCAGCTTGCAGGTGGTGCGGGCATAGAGGCCGTCGTCCAAGCAGAGCTCGCAGAAGTACTTTTTCTTGGCCGGAAGGTCCTTAGCTTCGATGATCCACAGCTGGAGCGTATTCTCCACCCGCCGACTGTTGTCCTGGAGACGGAAGGGCATTGTGAGGTCAGTGGACTGTTAGGCTGCCATGTCACGGCTATAACGGATTATTACCGCATCAGTGTGGCATCTAACAGGGTCAGTGATTTAGACATGACGTGATTAAATACCCTCTGCTTCAGATCGCCCACCCTTGGCTTGAAATTAAAAAGCCCTTTATTTTAGATCACTTCATGTCCTTCCCATAAAGATAGCAGGGCGGTGCTGTAAATACTGTGTGACATCATTCAGCAGTTAATGTCATTCACCGGCCTTTTTTTTAATAGAACAGTCTTGCCAGTGTGAAGTCATGTGGTTTAATATATACGAGAGACGGCCATAAAGTTGACCTGCATCATGCTGCAGTTAAGGTTAAGCCTTTCTTGGACTATAATAGAGGTTAATTTATAGATATCCCTCCCTCCTCTTATAACTTAGGAGGCAATGGAGGATGAGATCAGGATAAAATTAAATGTCAGTTATTTCTAAGGCCACAGATCATCGTGAATCACTGAACTGAACAGACTAAAGCCCTCACTCACCAGCGGTATACAGCAATTCTTGGGCCTCCGCACTGCCCCGCCCACAATTAGTGATGTCATGCAGAAGCATCTGCATTATTACCCGTGTTATTTCCATTAATCATGCAGACCTAGGCTGCGTAATAGAGGTGTAACGGTTAAAAGGTTAATTAAAATTCTGCCATTGATTACTCACCCGTCGTTCCAAACCAGTTTGACCTTCGTCTTCGGAACACAAGTTAAGATATTTTTGATCAAATCAGAGAGCTATCTGACCCTCCGCAGACGGCGACACAACTAAAATGTTCCCAGCTCCCGAAACATAGTAAATACATTGTTAGAACAGTCCATCATGTGACATCAGTAGCTCAACTTCAGTTTTGTGACGCTGTGAGAATACTACGAGAAAACAAAAATAACATAACTCAATCATTCTTCTCCCCCCGAGTTACGTTTTACAACGCATACGCACGTTTTGTAAAACATTGCTTATTATATACATGTGCACGTGAACGTAAACAAGCCTGATTACTTCAAATACATTCTTAATCTCCAAAATGTTGGAAGACGTAACTCAGTGGAGGAGTAAATTACGTTTTTTTTGCTTTGTTAGCGCAAAAAAAGCATTCTCGTAGCGCTTCAAAACTGAAGTTAATTTACTAATGGACTATTTTACCGATGTATTAACTAATGTAACATTTCTGGGAACATTTCAGTTGTGTCGCTGTCTATGGAGGGTCAGATAGCTCTCTGATTTCATCATAAATATCTTACATTGTGTTCCCGAAATAAACGAGTAATTAATGATAGAATTTTTACTTTGGCGTGAAGTAACCCTTTAAAGTTACTCACAGTTTTAGAGTAATGACTGGCCATATTCAAGCATACACCACTGAACGAAGAGTTTGTGCATGTTTTTTTTTTGTTCATTGTTATGATTGCAATTTAATGGGAAGCCAGAATGCTTTTCCATTGATAGAAATTGCTATTTTTAAATAAAAGCTGGAGTACGGTGCAACTGTGTGCTGTTTATATTTTTTTTAACTGTTACACCCCTACTGTATAAAGATTCTTGAATAATAAATAATACATACGTACATAAATAATAATCCAGTTTCCATTTTTGAGTGAACTATACCTTTAAGGCTTGACGGATGAACTGCTCTCTAACAGCAGATGACTGTACTAAAGGCACTGGGCATTGCGTAGGGCCCTAGTTCTCATGGATATTCCCACACAAATAAACACCCACTAAGGCAATTGATTTTGCATCTCGGTATTGAGGTGCTCCATTGTGCGCCCTCATCACAGATAATGAACTAATTAGGCAGACAGAAACGGGCCTCTGCCGCAGCAGCTAATGCCTGAGCTATGATCATCTCCACACTACTACAGCATCAACATCTGTCTGAAAGCATCATCTGTTCACGGCAAAGCTCTGTAAAGCCTGGCTCTGGTGTTCACCTCAGAAACCCACCGAGTAATTAAAATGTAAGACTGAGCGATGGGGAGACATTAAACACATCCCCAGGCAAGCTGTGAAGAAGGCAAATATAACTTGAAGGTTGTGCTTGAATTTTTGGTTCCAATCTAATTAATCATTAATTTGCTTAATCATTGATTGGTGAGATGAGGTCTTTTTTTTTGGCGCGCTCAAAGCGGCCATATGTTTTGCTGTTTCTTCCCTGCGTCTCATGTGCTTATATCAAAGAGCGCTGGAAAATAAAAACCTGCCCTGAATTTCATCATTCTTACAGACGCAGAAACATTATTTGATGTCTCTTTTTTTTCTTTGCATTGAGTTGCATTTCTTCAGTAATAAATCAAAGCATCTCCATCAGGTATGATTTTGACCTCTGCAGGTATAAAAGTATGTCTGCAGAAAGGCGGGTTTACCTTATTGGGGTGGATGGCCCGTCGCAGGTTCTCCATCCATTTGTCTCTCTCTGCGGCTGAGCGACAGGAAAAGCACTTACTACCTGTGGAGGTGCTCACCTGGAAAAAAGGTTGATAATTGTTAGCTTGGTGCAACAATCTCACGGCTTCCAGCTCGCTTCAAAAGCAATCCTGTGCTGTCTTGTAACGCCATTTTTAAAAACGTGTCAAAAAAACGTTTATTTTGGGTTTAATGCAGCATTTAAAAACAAGCTCAGAAATCTGGATATAGTCAATCACACGTTCTAAACATAAATCAGCAATAAATAAAGCTATAAAACAAGCTGCATATAAGAGATCTAAACAGAATCAAAATTAAACAAAACAGGAAAAATTCTGCTCTATACAGAATTCACGGGTTTGAATGAAATTC
>NC_056706.1:5944055-5947176 GCF_018831695.1 Puntigrus tetrazona
AAAATTATTTGGAAACATTTCAGTTATAATACCCAATTTTACACAATTCATTCTCTCTTTTTTTAATGTAGTGGAAAAATTGTTCCCCACTAAAATTCTAATTATTCATTAAAAATTTAAGCTGGAATATTGGGACTGTTCAATTAAGATGCCTCTGAGTCTGAAAATCACTGTCTGTGTCTTGACATATGTTTATGTGATCTAATCAATACAGGTTATATACTGTAATAAATTTACTGATTGATTTAATGTGAGTGAAAGAGGTGTTTATACCTCAAAGCAGTAATCTTGCCCGAGGATGGAGCTGTGCACTGGTTTAATAAGGACCTCCTCCTCCATGCTGAGGTCCAGAGCTTCTACTGCACTGCTGGGACTGAGCAAAGACTCGTGAGAACGCGACTCCTTCAGCCTGGGCATCAGATGAGACCTGAGACAGNACACACACACACACACACACACACACAAACACTTTCAATGCGCACATAATCGTTTATCTTAAAAAGAAGACGAGATAACCGAATGGGTTTATTTATGGCAACCACAGAGCAAGTGTTATCATCACTGCCTAAATTGCAGGTGTAATATGAGGACACATGTTCTGGTCCTATTCACAGCCAGTATGCTGAGACAACAGAGTCTGTAGGCAGCCTTAAAGAGATATACAGGACACAGCAGTTTTGAGGATCAAAGAATAATAGGTGTTTGAACCTCAACAACATAGCAAAGTGTGCAATAATAGAGGTCACACAGGAAATGTTACAGTGGAAACAAACAATTTAAACTTAAGAAAAGTTCTGAACTGGGTCGGAAAAAGAACCTCGGAATGTTCCGTATGATATGAGACATATATAGTGCGTAAATGTATTAATTACTCATTAGGGATGCGAACACAGGCTTGCAGCATGTGTTGTTTGATCAAAGTGTTTACGTGATCTGATCACTACAGGTGTTATTAACTGAGCTGTCGGTTAATGTTAGCGTGCGCGGAAACTGATTAGTGCTCTGACAAGATAATTAGTGCCTTTTCCAAACTGTTAATTATCTCTTAATAATATAAAATAGCGTTAAAAAAAATCTCTGCCATTTCAACAACCGTTGAAAAAATTCAGAATGGTACCAGATGATAAAAGAAGTTATGCGTGCATGTGTGAAGAATGAAGCCATTTACGATGCCAATACCACTTGTGTCACATCAATTCAACACGTTCCGCATCCGTAATAAACAGTGATGGGAGATAGCAAGCATATCATTGGAAAATCCAACATGTTTACAGCTGTAATTAGAGTGGGAGATCTCATCTAAGATGAAGCCTGTGTTGGTCTGAACTGACGTTAATTAGTGCTTGCTACAAAGCAGATCTGATCTGGGAACAGTTCCACTACTCATTCCTTCATGTCAGATGGAGAGAGACGTGCACAGAGCGCTCTTCATCTTCTGATCTCCAAGGAATAGATCACACAAAAATGAAAATTCTGTCATTATTTACACCCCCAATCTTGTTTTGCAGCATACCCCCTAAAAATGAGGTTGCTGTGCATTTGGCTACGATGCAGATTTAGTATAGTAGGTTAGGTGAGGCATCAGAACACAGATTAAAATGGATTCAGTTCTATTGTGACAACTCTCTGAAGATTTTAGCATGGTAATGGATATAACATTGTTAATGTATTTGGTCTTGGTGGAATAGATCTGCTATGCCGCTGCTGCTGCAAGCGAGTACAAGAACTTGCGACATCCGATCCATGCTTTGAGCATGCTTTGAGCATATAAGATATACTGCTGCTGCAAAAATGGCATACAAAATAACCTATAGAAGATCTACACAGGTGGAGATGGGGAAGGAGGAGGCTGAATACCAAAACAAACTTGTAGCCAGTCAGCAAGGGTTGTGTCTGTGCACAAACAGTTGAACAGCCGAGCGACAAAGATAAATGTATGCGGAACGAAAAGGCAAGAAGTATGACCCGTGTAAATCGTATCAGCTTTTCAATGCTGGAGAGAACTCAAGGAGCGGAGGGTCTGTGTTCGGATGCCGAGATTGCTACTATAACACTTTAGAATAGGTAACATTAGTTAATTAGTAACTATGACTTAAGTAAGTTAGTAAGACTATAGTAGACTCCATTAAGACTTAGTAATAGTTAATAAATTTAGGTGTTGGGTAGGATTAGGTATGTAGAATAAGAAATTCATATGTGTTTAATTAGCACTAACACAAAATAATATTCTTGTAATACGCATTGTAATAAGCAACTAATAGGTGCAACTGTAAAATAAAGTGTTATCAGAAATTTTTGGGTGAACACTCGCTTAATAATTAACTAACACAAGATCAGTTTTTGAGCACTTGCTTAATGTGATGCTCTCTTGACATAAACCCACATTTCCCACCCAAACAAAGAAACAATCAAATCTTCTAGGAAGCGACCCACATCTCTCTCCATAAACAATCATCATCAACAGTTTGTTCATGTGTGTATCTCATAAATTATTTACTATTCTCTATTACCCTGAACTCTTTATTTACCTCCCTTCCCCCTCTCCTTTGTTTTCCTTTTCCTTGCGCTCTCCTTTCTCTCCTCCACAAAGATCTTCAGAGGTAAGACTATACTCCTGNTGTGTGTGTGTGTACACAAACTGGTTTATTTCTGATTGGCTGAGGTGAAACGAAGCAGAGGGCTCTGAGAGTAATTGGAGCAGAGGGGATTGTGGGATTGATCCACTCTTGAAGCAGAGTTAGAAAGACAAGAGTATCAAGCTAGGAGTCCAAACGAGAAACCAACGTCAGTTTTCCTGACCGGGAAACATTGACGGGATGACACTGACAGGAAGTATTGGGAATAGCTGTCAAAAACCAGCTTGAGAGAAAGGACGTTGGAAGAGAGAAAAGGAAAAAAATCTAAAGTAACAGTGTGTGTTGGGGGTTCATCTGAAATGACGTCAATCACTTAGTTACTGGATATGAAACTTTGAACATCAAAAGAATGTTCTCTAAAGAAGAACTTTTTGTTTTGAATGAAACAGACAGTTTCCTTGAATAGGACTTAATATTAGCTCTTCAAGACTGTATCATGAGAGAAGAAGGGATCAGGAGTAAAAATACCTCAGAAGCACTTTTTT
>NC_056706.1:5947191-5949654 GCF_018831695.1 Puntigrus tetrazona
ATCATTCAGAACTTTCTATGCAACACGAGACAATAACTCAGCCGCTTTTGAAACGTGAATATGAAGGGCTATGCCAGTGATTCCCTCAAAAAATTAAGTTCTGTCAACACAAACTGGCACTTTCAAGCTCTAGAAACGTAAAGAGCAGAAAAGAAGAAATTAAAGAAAAAGTCGAGAAGGTTCATTGTTGAACTTTCACATTTTTTGGAATTGTCAAAATTACACCGCTGTTGCTGCCCACACAGGTTCAGAAAGATCTCGAATTTCATCTAAAATATCTTAATTTGTTTTCCGAGGATGAACAGTAATTAATGACAGAATTTGATGCTAAATAAATCAAATAAAAATGATAAGAAGGAAAGATGTATTGAGCTCAGTAATGTCATCCCAGCTGCGATACAAAAGTGCTATCCTGAGTACAATCATATCTAATATTAGAAGTAACGTTTTTAAAGGACACCCAAGAAGAGCCCTTTTCTCATTCGTACTAATATGATGTAACAGCACATTCTGGATCAACTAAATATTGCCACCGGGCAAATCAGAGCGAAGTGCATTCTGGGAGTTAGAGGTGAGCCTAAGAGAGGAAAAAGGACATGTTCAGACAAGAGGATCGTGCCGAGGTGTACCCTGTGAGGAATGTGTGTATGTTTACCCGTCCTTGGCTGTCTATGTGTCGAAATAAGTCTGATTTAAAGGCAAGCGAGACTAATAAGGAGATGGATGTAGAACACAGACACATGGAAACACACCCACTGCTCCACATGGAGCGTGTCTCTAGAAGGTTAACTGTCACATCAGTCTAGCAGAATGAATGTTAATGTCAGCATTGGAGGCAATGAACGACACCGTATGAATGATAATACAGTCGCTCTAACCGTGTTCGCTGTGTGTGTGAAAGAGAGAATGTATTTTAGCCTGTTAGTGTGATGTTGGCACGCTCAGTGATGTGGTGTGCATGCTTAATGGCATGTGTTACAAGCTCTTTCATGTTATGCATCTCCTACCAATGAAAGCGAGCGCGTGCGAGCGCACGCTTTTGAGGCGGGGAGGCATTAACGCAAAAAAAAAAAAACGAGCCCAAAAGCTCACCTCCAAATACTTATCACCTCAAACAGAGCAGCGCGCACATTCAGTCTGCTGAGAAGCAACTGACCCGTTTGTCCTTGGAAAAGAATCCTTTTCATTACACTTTGCTACGTTCTCTCTTTATCTTTCATTTACTCGTTTTTTTTTTTGCTCCAATTTTACCCAGAATCCTCTTCTTCCCAAATGGATTCATCCCCTGCGCGCAACGCTTCCTGTCTTCACAGTGCTCTGTATCTCTGTCTCTGTAAATATTTCAGACACTGCACCAGACATAAGTCACACTTCACCCTCCATCCCTCCTTTTCTGTTCTTCTTTTAAACTCTGAACGCTTTATTTTTTTCGGTCTTAGGCCATATCTTCAAAAAAATAAACAAATAAATGGAATAAACCAGACATTTGAATCTGGAAATAAACATAAAAAAGAGGTGATAGTGGCATGATAAAAAAAAAAAAAAAAGCGTTGCAATTTTTTTTTTTTTTCCCACGACAGCATGCAAAAGTAAGAAAGGAGAACGGAGTTAGAGATGCTCTATAAATAAACGTTTTGAACTATTATAAATGACAGACTGATAGAAGAAAAGAAGATTATGCTCTCGGGGCTACAGACTGCTTTGCAACTGAACTAATCATTTTTTTCAGTGAACGAGATCGCATTTTTTATGAGCAGCATACATTTGACTCGAAATTAGGCTTAACTATAAGCTACACAACAATAACAAACGCTAAAAACACTCAATTTCAATCATTCATTCGTTAACTACACTAATTTATATCAGTTTAATACACTCTGGTTACGACGACGCAAACCAGATTGCAAGTTACAGCGTATGCGTTTGATTCACTAAAATGAACCAGTTCATCCAAGTCAGAGAGAGAATCACAGCAACCCGCGGATAAACAACAAATACATGCAAGGAGGTCACCCAGCAATACCAGAATCACAATCAATAAAGCTTTTTATAAACAGGAGAACCAGGAGAGAGTCACTTGTCTTGTTCTCTGAATTGAACAAAAGATTTATAGCCCATGAGGCAAAAAGATGGCAATCCACTTTCCACAGTCGTCTTCTCAGTGAGAGCGTGAAGAGAGTTCACACCCTGATCAGTCATGTTAGATCTCCTGCTACGCACTCAACACTGGTAGTACTAGTAGACTAAACACATTTNAAAAAAAAAAAAAAAAAAAAAATAAGATGCTTGGTATGAAAGAAAAATAAATAAAATAAATGAATTCAATTTAAATCAATTTGATTCTTTTTAATCAACTTGAACTCGAAACGCTGAAAACACCGTCAATAAAAAAAAATCATGCACATGCATTTTCCATAGTAATTACAGCAAAATAAAAATAATAAATATATATACACATATACA
>NC_056706.1:5949754-5954084 GCF_018831695.1 Puntigrus tetrazona
TATACACACACACACACACACATACACATACATCCTCTCTTTGCGTGTGTATATATATTAGCAAAAAAAATGTTCATTTTCAAATCAAATCAAATTGTATTGTTAATTAGCTAGTATTTATTTACTTAAATTCTGTACCTAATCAAAATAACCCAACTGCTGTTTTATTGAGATTAATTGGAATTCATGATAAAAAAAAAAAATGTAAGTTAAAAATGGAGTTATATATAGCCTAATAAAATTAATCAGATAGCTGGTTGGGCTGAGGTCAACCAGATAAAATAAACTGAATTAAAAAAACGAGCACTGAATGGAATCCAGCTCTCCCAAAAAGATGCATACATAATATCATACAGAACGTTTGTATTGGATCTGTAGCCATCGCTGGAATCCACAGGATTTAAAAAGTACCACATATGAATATTTAATAGGAGCAAAGATAAACGTTCACTGACAAGGGGCTCCAAACATTTCATTTTGAGTCCCGCTTGGAGAGTGCGCTTCACTGGCAGTCTGTCATGACTGCTGTTTGCACTGGAAAAAAAGAGAAGCTTTTAATTGTTTATTGGACAGTGGGCTTGCGATCGATGCACTCTCGTCCTGCCTGGAAGCTTGACTTCTCTATATGATTTACATTTAGTCCTACAGCAGACTCCCATCTCCCGATACCTCAATTAACGTCCACTTTCAAGATTTAAACCCGGGAAAAGAAAATGGCAATAAACAGCTAGACCTGAAATTTGTCACTTCGGTCTATTTCGAGCACCACTTCAAAACCGTTACTGTTCTGCGAATTGTGAGCATAACAGTAAATGTATTATATTTACGGTAAAGTAAAGTACATCGAAACTTTCCAAATCAGACATTTGCATAGAAATGAGCAAAAACTCAAGAGCAGGGCACAGCTGCAGTCTGTTTAAAGTGAGGGATATTTATGGGATAAGGGAAAGAGAAGATGCATGAAGGAGCATCTCCGAGAAAGAGGCAGATGACAGATTGGACTGCAAAGCTCTGTCGGTTTTCACTGACAAGAGAGGCATGTCAAAAGTGACCTCAATAACCACTCTGCCAAACAGACACACAAACTTTCAGGCCGCACACACACACACACACACACACTTCACACGTCATTGTTCGCTGTGCAGCAAATTATGCAGCACGGACACGAGGAAATGCAAAATCGCACATTTACATATGGTGTTATTCCATAGGAATTAGCACACAGAATGCAAACACATGCAAAAATATCTATACTAAGACTCAACTGCCATATTCAGCCGCTCATGCTGTACTTCTCCATTTACATCCGGTTGTAAAATAGGTCAGAACCGGCTGCCTACTTGTCTCCAAAAAACATACGGTGCCGGTACTCTAACAGGTAATCGATTACAGCAATTATGGCAAACCCAGTGACCGAAATATTAAAGATGACGTTTTTAATGCCGTTTATAAGATACATTTATCTAGTCATCTAATAACTGTTCTCAACCGGGGCGGCAAAACATTTAAACGCTAAAAATTTAAAAGTTTAAAATTTGTTCTTTTAACAAAACGTCAAAATTCGATATGTTTCCAGTTCTCTCTGGTTCTAAAATACTTTGTTTGGCAGAAATCGGCAGGAAAAAAAAACTCGGTCATTAGAAATTCCATTCAGGTTGTGAAACTCCTGTCGCGTAATTATTTAAATAATCTTATTTATGATTCTTTTACTGAATTACCTTAATATATTGCCACCCCTGAGTTCTGTAATAGGCTTATATATTTGAAAACAAACAGGTTTGTCGTTCCGGAAATATCTTAAAATTGAAAAAAATTTAAAAGCGCCCGTTTAAAACTATCCACACACACTGATCCTCTATAGAGCAGGTTCTTCTAGATGACGTTAGTGGTGTAGAAACGAAAAACTTTAATAAAGATTGGAATAAGACGGAAAATTGTTTACCTGTCGTTGTCCACTGGTCTGAAGCCTGGCAGGATGTGTCTGAAACTGCTGTTCCTGTCCAGTTTAGGCTGACTCTTAGTCCGCTTTATCGAGCCCTTTAACCTGCGACTCAAAAACCCCTAATGGAGAAAACGACAGAGAATGGGACAGGCGTTATAATAATCGCAAGCATATTCATATTGATCTTTCACCACCATTTCATGCATTCGCTCGCTCGTTAATTATCCCACATTAGGCACCCTTTCTCCGTGAAAGCACCTGTCACATTTTTGCAGCTCAAGAATCAACTTCCTTTAGGCGCCGGTTACCATGGAGACAGCAGGTTGGCATCAAGGGCACGGAGAGGGAGGCATGAAGTGAGAAAGAGTGAAAAAGAAAGAAACGAAAGCGAGAGCATCAAGTCAAGAATGAGAGTCAAGGACAAAACGCGATCTGCTCGTCCTCGCCGTAAGGTCGCGTTGAAGAGGCGAAAAAAACGGGAACGCGAGAAAGCGAGAAACGCGATGGAGAAAGAATGAGAAAAGGTGCGAAAAGAGTTTCTAGAGGAAAAGAGACGCGAGTGTCTGACAAGAAAGTGTTAGTAAACAAACAGAAAGCAGGCCGTTCCCCCCTACCAATTAACACATCTGCATATTCTACATAATTAAAGCACCCTACTGATTACTATTCACAATATATGCAAATTATTACACACAGGCATCTCTTAATCACAGAGCAATCAGTCAGAGTATTTCAGCCTAACGTTTGCTAGCATCGAAAAGAAAAGGAAATCAAATCAGAAGAGGACTGAGAGAGACAATGACGAGAAGACATCGGAATAATAAACAAGCCCCCCCCTCAGACCAAAAATAACATGAATTGCAAAAATATTGATGCAGGAAGCTTCAAAGCACGCTTGAAAGAAGGTCGCGAGTTTGTAATTTTACGTTGCCGGGTTGTCAAGTGCTCTGAATGGAGTCGAGAGTAAACCGATAATCAGTTTGACAGTTTTTTTCCCGAAATTAATTGATCTTCAGTTTCTTAGTATTAGTTATAAATGACTAGAATAATGACAGCAAGTTGGTGGCAGCCGTTCAGATTTTTCTTTTTTTTTTTAAATCTTACACTACCATTCAAGATTTGGGTCAGTAAGACTGTGTAGTTGTTTTTTTTTTTTTTTTTTAAGAAGTCACCAAGGGTGCATTTATTCAGTAAAAAAAAATACAGCAAAAACTATAACGCTGTAAAATATCAATACAATTTAAAATGACTGACTTTTCTATGTAAACATGTTAAAACGTAATTTATTTCTTTCAGCAGCAAATTTAGTCTTCACTAACACACGATGCTTCACAATCAGATTTAGTGCCAAGCATTTCTTATTATTACCTTTTTTTATTCCTTTAAATATTTAGTAAAAAATGTAATTTCATATAAATTTACCGCTGAATAAAAGTGGCAGCACGTTGTTGTACGCTCTTATGTTATGTTCTTATAATGCATATTTTGTGATAGCTAACATCAGATTAAAAATATCTCTGTTCCCGTTAACATTATTTACAAAAAAAAGCTTCACAGACCATGTCAATCAAACAGAGTCAATCAACACAGCAAGGAAGCACAATCATGTGGATCAAAACAATATTCTTTCTTAAACATTAAATTATGGTTTTAAACGAACCGTGATTGAAATCACAATTACCTTACAGGAGAATGTCATATGATGAAAGAAATACGTTTCTATGAGGAAAGAATTTGTGCATACCTAATTTCAAAGACCCATTCACACCAACGATTATAACTAGAACTACAAAGACACAGAGAAATCCCTTTCAAAACTTATTTTTTGAAAACGTATTACAATTAATGCAAACAGGACATTATCAAAGTTAGTCGTAGTTATGTTTCTCGGTGTAAACGAGCCTTGACCATTTTATTTAAGACTGTTTTTTGCATACAATATCATACTTGCACAGGTGAGAAAACTCAGATTGAATGAAAAAGAATCGAATCGGTTATCAAAACGGCGTTCGTTGCAGCTCTAGTAAATAATTCAGTCATGGCATGCAGTGTCAAACCGTGTTAATGCAATACATCGAGCGGGTCTGTCAAATAGGTCATGGATGTTGATGGTCGATAATATCCAGGGACGAATCATAGTCCTCCGGCGCACGCTTCCATCATCCTTAGTTCTATGTTAAACCACAAGGATGCACTGGCTAAAGAAATTATGAAACGTGTTTCACCTTTTCATAATGTGAAAGCAGACGAGAAAGCCAAGGTTAGGTGCGAGAAGCAGAAATTAAATAAAGCTTATAAATCAAAAAAACAATGGAAAATGAAGCGTATTGACCTTTTTTGGCATTTTTTATAGCTTATTTATATGACTATATCTAGCTACAAAATATA
>NC_056706.1:5954186-5957924 GCF_018831695.1 Puntigrus tetrazona
ACTCAGCACTTCGCGGAGTGGGTTTTATACTGTATTCACAAACATAGCTGTTCATCTCTCTTGATATGTACAGTAATTATATCACTTTTTTTTATATAAGCACCTTCAAGGTCTTTCAATACGTCTGTTAATCCCTCGTGGTCAAAACCAGACCCGGTATTGATGGTGTTATTCATGCTCAGTGAATAAGAGTTCAGAAAGGACGATAAAAGGAAGCACATAAAGAGTGCGAGAGGAGAAAAAAACTGATTCCGAAGGGTGCAGTACCACTGCCTACCAGCGGGGGGTGCAGAAAGATTATCATTACTTTCCTAATTGCCCGAGTACTGCAGACCGTCCTAACGATCGGGCTATGTGGCATCCAAAACGACATCTAACGCTTCTGTTCTGTGCCTGGAAGCTATTCAGACACCTACAAGCGTTAAACAGATTTGTGATTGAACTTAAGTGTTCTCAGACCGCGTTTTAACTTCGTAGGACGCGTCTGCAAACCATCCGCTAGGCTGGGAAATTAATTGGACCGAAATCTGCAAAAGCTCAGAGGTCAAGTGGCCCTCGAGCCACCGCAGAGATCTCATTTAAATGTAATTACACCTGCACCGAGCAAACGCCAAGCGGCAAAAACGCACGAGGAAGCCCACGCGGACCGCGTTTCATACAGAAGGTGAAACTACTGAATACCACCTGCTGTTGATTGCTAATGATTCACTTCCGCAAACCGGCACATAATGCGAGCCTCGACGATTGCTAACAGACCGCTTTTCAATCACGAGTTTTTTCATCCCTCGCTAATAGAACTCACGCTCATAAACATGTCATTACAACTTCATACCAATTACGGCGAGCGTTCGAACGTTGTTAAACCTTCCCTGATGCCCATCAATAAAACATTCTCCACGAACGGAGCTTGTTCGGGATTCATTTGTGTGTAATATCCTGATGTATAATCTAGCCTATAAATACAGCCTTGATCCAGACGTCAACTTAATACTTAAAATATTAGTCTTGGTTTGTGGTTTTGGGCTGAATCGCCATCTCGAGTTTCAGCTGCTCGGGTTATTAGGCTGAACATTACGTTGGTTGGATGTGCACAGGTTTTTGCTTTTTAATTAAAAAAAAAAAAATTACATTTATAGCCTCAATAGGAAATTAGCGTTTGATGAAACGACTTGAAAGCTAACGTTTAATACTAAAGATCTGAAGAACATCTGGATTCCAGACTGTGTTTGATCAGACTCTCTTACACAAGACGAACACGCACGTGATACTTACTGTGACTCTGAAGGGTGTAGCAGCGGCGGCAGTGGGCTCCATTGCGGGCGGGGGTTTGTCAGGGGCGGAGCCTGGCATGCTACGTCTCCGCCCTGTTTTCTCAGGTGGAGAGTCTGTGGGACAAAAGGGACAGGGAGAAATCCGTTCATTAACCAAAAGATCCATAGGTAGAAGTTTCTGCACCGTTATATACAAACACGCAGACATTTTCAATCTATTTTTAAGACGGCTTCATAATAGCCGAGAATAAACCCACATGCACGGATCCCAGCGTGCCGTCCAAGTGTGGATGCAGACTGCGAGTCTCTCACAGCATGTAATCAAATAGGCAGATGCCACATAAACAATCACCATGCCGACGCGTCCATTCAGTGACTGATCTTCCTCTCGTAACGTAACAGCTGCATGTCATAGACGCCCTAACAGCTCATTCATAAAGTCATCGAATCTCTACCTCATTGCGCCCTCAGTATAAAGTGCGGTTCCACACCGCCCCTTCAGAATTCACTCGCTGGGGAAAAGTGAAGCCTGGCCGACTGCTTCACTCAATCAGTGTCAGGATAGGTACATAGATTTAGAAAGAGATTATGTTAAGTGCTTCGCTCTGATCTCGCTATCACACACTGATCCCCCTCCAAGACATCGCCTGAGCAAAGTCTTCAGTCAGAACTCAATTTCCCACCACACACACACACACACACACACACACACNAAGCATCGTTTCACCCAATTTCCCAAATTTCAACCATCTGGCATGTTGTGCGGACTGGGAAATTATGTGGACGTAAGCTTTCTACAAAGTGTAAGATTGTACAGTATGCTCACATTTAGAGAAAAAATTCAATCGCTTTAACAAAATTTCAGCTTTTTCGCAGTTCGACTATAGTACATATTAGTTGTGCGATAAACACACTGCGATACAAAATGCGTCGTGCAATTGTAATACATTGCACAAATATTCTTGACAGCCCAAATCACGCACAATCCATTTAAAACACGTTAGATTAACTTTAGCATGCGGCACTACAGAATGCACACTACTGTAAATAGAANAACTTTACTAGAACAGCGGTCGATAAATCATTAAGCTTGCCTATATTATTATCTATGAAAAAAAAAAAGTTGCTCTGTGTAGGCTGTATTGATCGTGGCAACTATGAGACACAAACTATCAGCTATGAACTGTATATTATAACCAGTCATACTAATGCAAATTTAGTCATCAAGCATCAAAGATGAATCTGAGAAAGCCTGTTCCTCTCATAAATGATGGCACAATTACGATAATGATGCTAGCTTCTGAAAGTCATCCACTTTATTCAAGTTTTCAGTGGCGAACTGGTAATAATGAATACACTATTGGCAACAAATATTTAATAATTAATAGACAAAGGACAAATGGTAATACTTTACTTAAAGCCTTTATGCATAATGCATTATAAAGAGATAATGAAGTGTACAATCTGCATTTTAATATGTCTTGTTGTATATAATTATAACCGAACAAAGTGTTACCCTGATAGCTATTTGGTACCATTTCATAAAAACAAACAAACTAGGCTGTTACCCAGGAAAGCTTTTAAAACGTACTTTAAAATGCTAAACACAAAAATGAATGGAAAAAGAAACAGGTGGAAGAGCAAAGGCCTCATTATCCTGCTAAAAACCCTTTCGACGGCAGATTATTAAACTTCAATCAAGTCAACCGGTTTCCATCAAGCCCCGGTGGTGATGAGTAATGGGAATTCAACAGCGAGGAGCCGTGCGGTTTGATCCGGGAGAGATGGCTTTCACTTTCCCTCAGCGTGTGAGAGTCTGCTTGATAAAGATAGAAGATGTGAAGGAACGCAGCTGTGAGAGGGTGAGAGCGAGCGTCTACTCCAGCCGAAATCAAAAATCAGACCTCGTGGCTACCATGCGTGTGGTTCTAGATTAGCGTGACGATCGCCGTGGCTTCATTTAGTCCTGCTACAAGTGTCTACCACCTGTATGCTCAGCCAAAGAAAAAAATACAATTCAATGAAAAAAGAAGAACAAACACACAGGTCTTCCAAGACAATATGGGCGTACATTAATGTATTTAACAACATGCATTTTAGAAGGTTTTGGTTTAGGACTGATTACACTATACACGTGCTGCTAATTATCACCGCAAGGGCTTTGTTAAAAGTTTAATTAATTCATTATCTTAATTAAACTTCATTAAAAGCATTTTGACAAAAATATGACCTTTTTTTTAGTTTAATTATTATTCTTATTTATTTGTTTATTTACTTACCATTAAGTATCCAACGAAATATTAAAACTTTTAAAAAAAAAATTAAAACTTTAAGTATGGTTACATTAATGAATGAAAAAATATATATCGATACAGAAATATCCTTAATTTAAAACAAATTAAACATTGTTTTTAATTTCAAGAAATTCGATAAAAATATTTCACCAAAAAGTGACAACCGAATTATT
>NC_056706.1:5958024-5962703 GCF_018831695.1 Puntigrus tetrazona
ATATAACCAATAACACGTGATTCTGTTGAATTTATGAAGGCACTGGCCAATTAGAGGCATTCAGATGAGTCAAAGCAGTTTTGTTGTTGACTTGCTGACTGAATTATGCTCTCGTGTGAATTCTCTCATTATGGGAGTTACTTTTAAAAATGCATAGGCTCTCACTAGATGGCCATGAGTGACGTTCTTTGATCATGTAAATGTTATTTGATTTTTTTGCTGCTAAAAAACTGAGGAAATATAGGCATTATAATTAGTAGCTTACAATATTTTTATTAAATTGCGATCATGTTAAAGGGACAATTCACCCAAAAATGAAAATTCTGTCATTAATTGCTCATGTTGTTCCAAATCGTCGTTCATCTTTGGAAAACAGATTTTTGATGAATTCTGAGAGCTCTCTGACCCTTCACAGACAGCACGGATTCCTTACAAGGTCCAGACATGTAGTGAGGACATCATTCAAGTATTCCATGTAGCATCAGTGGTTTAAAAGTTTAAAAGAATAGTTATTTTGTGCAAAGAAAACAAAAATGAGCTAAAACAAAAATTTCATCATAGTATAATATGACTAATAATACAAATTTGTACATTGAGCTCATTAATAGCTTTCATTTGATATATATACTGTATGTATCCATATATCTCCATTGTACCAAAAATATCAAATATGCTCTTCTGGTTCTCTGCACTGTATGTACGCGGACAAATCTAAATCAAATATAAAAAAATCAACACAGTCCAATTATCAACACAGGTCTTACAGGTTTGGAACGACACGAGCAATTAATGACAGAACCTTCTGGGTGATTTATTCATTTAAATACAAATTCATGGATATTAAAAATATCACATCCATATGCTACTTGACTAAAAGCATGCTTAGCTAATTAGGCTGCTTTTAGTTGTACCCTGGAGTTGGTTCACCGTCTATGCATATGAAAAATAAATTAGCATGACGATTGGATGATACGACAAAGGAGCATATCACCCACCACTAATGAACATTGCAATATTATCCCTACTTAATACGAACAAGTGCCAAAGGGTAAACAAAACATTGATCTCTTAAAGTGCATCTTGACAGTTAATTAGATCCAAACACACAAAACATGCAAAATCATCCCACTGGAAAACGCATCGATTCTCTAGCTGTCAAACCAAAGTCTTGATAAAGCAAAACCCACATACCACTGAAGAGAAAATATCATCAGTCGAGCAAATAAACAAGCGTACTGAGTTCAAGGCACGCATCCCGAAACTTTCGGGTTATCACAAACCTTTTGCTTCACAAGTTTACCACAGCGATGTCACCTTGAACCCGCCAAGTCCCCAAAACAGCTGTGCCTTTACAAAGCCCAATCACAAAGCATCTCATCTACTACATGAATCGATTCTCTCGGTGGCTGAATTAGGTTTTGAATGACACGGGGATCTCAATCGACCCCCCCTGTGTAATGAGCCTGGATGGCCATACCCGGGATGAGAGTTTAGAGAAGCCATTCTCAGCCATCACTTCTGAAATTACTCTGCACTTGTGTGAGAGAAAGAAAGAAAGAGAGAGAGAGAGAGAGAGCAGGAGCTTGTTGGGCCATACCGTACTGCAGTTCCTGCTTGACTGGTTTGGAAAATTGTGTGAGTAAGAGAGTGTTTGGCGCGTCAGGTTCAGTACTTGTGGCTGGTCACCTGTCTTGCTGTTAAACCGTAAACAGCTGATAATAACCGCTTCTCCACAAACATGCGCTCACTCCACCCGCTCAAGTGAGGGCTAGTTAACCAACTTTTACGGCTTCTGTGGTTTTATAAAGCGATACTTAGGTGTTACAACTAACACTAAACTGACAGAGTGGATTCTTATACAGGGGACTATTCTAGAAACCAACATAATATAGGTAATACATACAATGTGCATTTGTACTGAATGTCAAAACAGCCACAGGCCACTGACATGATGCCACCGTGATCTCTCCATGTTGATGTTTCATTACACAATATTTTATGTGAAACAGAAGTTAGCACTTTACTTCACATCTTCATATCTATCTGAATAAATACAGTTGTCAAATTTGGATTAAGAGAAAAGAAAATACGTCCAAAAATCGTCTTTCGGCAGCATACAGAAGGCTTGGTTACTGTATGAATTAAATGTACGATACACAAAAACGGTCACGTAGTACCACACCAATTTAATCTCCAATACGTTCCCACTTCGACAACCAACAACAAAATCCCTCGCATTTTTTCTCATTAATACACACGCACAACCAAACAATATTCCGAAAGAAACGCATTAATAGCAACTCTGAAATGCTCATGCCTAAAAAAGCCAGTTTTTTAGGTCTAAAATAATTGTGTAGAGTTCTTTCATTCAATGGTGCCCCTTATTGATAGTTAAAAAAAAAGTTTTAAAAAACAGCTTTTCTAGAAAGTGCAGTACTCAGAAAAGCGCTGCCATAAACAATGTGGTAATAACCGTGTTTATGGCAGTTGCACTCTAAAAGACGGGCTGTTATGATGTTTTACTACTGCAGAAATCTCACAGAAAAACTTAACACACTGCAGGGAACTGTTGGGAATTATTAATATATGCTGCACCATTAACGCCATAAAAGCGCTTTAAAAGGTGGGAGGGATCATTTCAGAAACAATGTAGTAAAGTTAGAACAAGATGTTTACCCCTATTGTTTGTGGCTCTGCTTCTACTCCTGGAGCGGCTGCGCTGTCTCTGTAGCCTCGTTCGACCCAGGAGTCTGTAGTAATAACCTGGTCTCCCAGAACCTTTCCGTGTAACACCTGACATAGCTCCTATAGCACGCTCCTGTCACACACACACGCTCAGTCAACAAAACTTTAGAGATCTCTTCTGTGCATAAACTCCACAGTTGCGAAGTGACATCCAGTATCAGAGGAAATCAATTCCAGCACTCAAGTCTGGGAAAAGTCCAAGTGTAGGAGAGAAAGTTTGCTTTCTATGTCTCTCTCTCTCTCTCTCTGTTGCTTGATTTCTCACAGAGAGGGTGAAAGCTCAAAAAGCTCTTCAGCGCCACATGCTCACACTCTAACATACACTCCGTCTCTAAGTAGTGGGGAGGTAGAGGTATGCCATTGAAGACAGAGAGAGAGCCAGAAGAAAAAGTTTGTACGAAGAGTTTGTGTGAAAACCAGGGCTGGATCAGGAGAAGGTGGATCAGAGGTTTTCAAGAACACTTCTCAGTCATAGTTGACCACAACTAAGTTTGCGCTTGTCAATTAACTTTCATCAGAGTGTTATTAGTAGACTGGTAGGGTTAGGGTTAGAATAAGTTTAATTATAATAAATTAGAATGTCTTATCAGTAGAATGTCTGTTGGGAGATCATCACGGTAAAGAGTTAGCAGATAATAATCAGACAGTCTACTTATACTCTAATGAAAGTTAGTTGACATGTAGGAGCAAAGTTACTTATTATAAACAGAATGTTCATAAGGGAACATCAAAATAAAGTGTTACCAGAAACATGACATAAATACAAACAACTAGCATACTTTTAGTACCTCTAAAACCGTATTTTACAGCGTGACGTCAGCTTTCGTAATTTCAGTCATCGTTCTTCATACTGTAATAGAATTATTATTTCAGCAAATTTAAGCAGCACCATAAATGAAGTCTATTTAAAAAAAAGAAATGTTTTCTGCTCACCAAGGTTGCATATAACTGGTTAAAATAACTGTAATAGACTTTCCCCCTTTGATGACAATTTTTAGCATCAAACAAAATCAAAAAACATTCTAATATGCTGATTTGAAACATTTTTTTTGTGGAAACCATATGTATGTAAACTACATAAATAGAATCATACATTTTATTTGGGAATGAGAAATGGTTTTATTCATTTCACTGGGTATATATGTAAGATTCAAAAATTAAAAGAGAAGTTCATCATACTTCCGCTTTGAGACAATTCCCTTTCTTTTCTTTTTGGACCAATTTATATCCAAATTAGATGACAGTCACATTACCATGACGAGCTTAAAAGTGAATATAAAGCCTTCCATTATAATTTTCCATTCATCTTAATGGCGCCTGCTTGCAAAAGCATCAACATCTCTTCATTTATTCAGCAGACAGGCAGTGAAAATACACTGAAAAGTCATGCTTTTAAGAGCTCTAAAACACCCACTGGTAATACGGCTGCTATTAAAGTAGTTGCTTGGGGAGAAAAAAATATTCCATCTAGTATATTTTTCAGCTGGTAAAGCTACAGTATGGCATCTACCAGCAGGGGCTAACAAGGCCATGGTATTCAGCCGATCCCTGACCCCGATACAAGAGGTACAAAAAGCACACAAAAACCTTTGCATTGTTTCACAGATTTCTGAGAAGAGCCATTCGAACCATGCTGAATTCATTTAACAGACACAAATAGCATCAAAGGTCACTCAAACATATGGAGAACATTTGTTGGCTAAAACAATGCAGAACTTTTGAAAAACACAACTGTCTCGCAACCGCGGTGAACTATCCAGTTCATTCCCTCAACTGAGGAATTTTGAAAAACCAGTCCAGGTGCAAAGCGAAAGCAAACGTGTCCATGAGATAAAAGACTTGGCCAGAGGCTGAAGGTTTGAAACCTGTCCAAATGATATCCCGGAGTTGCCAATAACCGTGTGTTGTCTTCTAACGAAATGGACAGGGAATCC
>NC_056706.1:5962803-5964161 GCF_018831695.1 Puntigrus tetrazona
ATATACACACACACGCACACACATACATGTACATATATACATTATATATATAAATCAAGACATTTGCAAAGTATAAAGTGTACAGCACAACAGGAACTGTGTCTAAAGTTAAACTGACTGACATTTTGAACTCATTTTTATCTCAGAGAGGTGTTTAAATCCTCCAACGATTGTAAATGTGCTATTTCTTATCTGTGCTGCGGTCGTAATTGCGTACCGTGACTTTAAAAGGTGTTGACGTGTCTGCATCCATAGCGACCACCGTTTTGTCCACTGTACTGCCAGGCATACTGCGCCGCCGGCCCACCCTGTCAGTGAGAGACTCTGAGAACACACAGACAGAGACAGAGAGAAAAATCAGAGTGAGGACTGCCAACCTGCCAAGAGCTGTTCTACGATCAGATTTCCCCTAGGATAAACAAACCCGCAGATGAACACGATCAAAAAACAGTAACAGCATTGGAAAACTGAAAAAAATAAAATAAAATACAGGAAGGTGTTCAGCATCATCTCTCCATCATGCTTGCTAAGATTTAGACAAGTATGTTTTGGATGGTTGCCAGGGGGTTGCTGTGCCATTGCTATGTGGCTTTTGAGTGGTATTAGGTGGCCTGTCACTGCCCACCCATAATTCTCTACAGTATGCCGCTTCTGTAGTCACATGTGTCGGTCATGCGCAGCCTGCATCAGCCTGTCAGACTCTGCTCGGCATTCAGCACACGCCTGCATCTCTGTCTAAACGATTGATGGAGGGAAGGAGGGAACAAGTGTTTGTGCGGAAAACAAATGAGAGAGCGAACGCAGTCAACCTGAAAGACAAGATCTATGAAATTCATCCTACTGTCTCTCTCTTTGCACAGTCTGAATCATGTCAAACTCAAAACAAAGTGGAGGAAGGGCTTCTGTGCCTCGCTGGTTTTGTACTCGGAAAGATGCGTCACTAACAAGATTTGGAAGGTTTTTTTTTTTTTTGGTGTGTGTGTGCTCTTTCTGACAGCACTTTTCTTGTGCCAGAATTGGTTGTTGAAATAAAAAAGCTTTCTGTTCTACAGCATGAAAAATATCCTGTTATATTTATGGTATTAAAAACCTTGGCGGCTGTGGTTGCCCAAAATTCACTGTAAAGATGTGACAGTGTTACAAGATGCCTGTATATTTTACAATTTATAACGGCATGTTTCAATAAGTGGTTGTTAATTTACCTATATACTCTACAAAATCTGCCTTTTAACATAAAACGTGTCAAGAAACATCATAATCATGAACTTAATCATGTTTTTTCACAAATTTAAATATCTTGTTTTTTATGATGTTATCGTGTATTTATTGTATATTTATTGTGTGTGTGTTTATATATA